>NC_034422.1:28288-29618 GCF_002078875.1 Numida meleagris | reverse complement strand
GCTAATCCGCCGATCTCGATCGTGATTAGTCCTCCGGACAGTAACGCGCATGCGCGCCTGAATGCGGAAGTGGCGTACCTACGTTCTGACCGCTCTGCGCGGCCAATCCGCCTATCTCGTCTGTGATTAGTCCTCCGGGCAGTAGCGCGCATGCGCGCCGAAAAGCGGAAGTGGCGTACCTACGTTCTGACCGCTCTGAGCGGCTAATCCGCCGATTTCTATCGTGATGAGTCCTCCGGGCAGTAGCGCGCATGCGCGCCGGAAAGCGGAAGTGGCGTACCTACGTTCTGACCGCTCTGCACGGCTAATCCGCCGATCTCGATCGTGATTAGTCCTCCGGGCAGTAGCACGCCTGCGCGCCGAAAAGCGGAAGTGGCGTACCTACGTTCTGACCGCTCTGCACGGCTAATCCGCCGATCTCGATCGTGATTAGTCCTCCAGGCAGTAGCGCGCGTGCGTGCCGGAAAGCGGAAGCGGCCTGTCTACGTTCTGACCGCTCTGCGCGGCTAATCCGCCAATCTCGATCGTGATTAGTCCTCCGGGCAGTAGCGCGCATGCGCGCCGAAAAGCGGAAGTGGCGTACCTACGTTCTGACCGCTCTGCGCGGCTAATCCGCCGATCTCGATCGTGATTAGTCCTCCAGGCAGTAGCGCGCCTGCGCGCCTGAATGCGGAAGTGGCCTGTCTACGTTCTGACCGCTCTGCACGGCTAATCCGCCGATCTCTATCGTGATTAGTCCTCCAGGCAGTAGCGCGCTTGCGCGCCGAAAAGCGGAAGTGGCGTACCTACGTTCTGACCGCTCTGCGCGGCTAATCCGCCGATCTCTATTGTGATTATTCCTCCAGGCAGTAGCGCGCATGCGCGCCGGAAAGCGGAAGTGGTGTACCTACGTTCTGACCGCTCTGCGCTGCAGATCCGCTAATCTCTACTGTGATTAGTCCTCCGGGCAGCAGCGCGCATGCGCTAAATCCCTTGGCATGACCCCCCAAATTCCCTTTTCTTACCGCCGTATCCCATTTTTAATTCCCAAATCTGTTTTTTTAACACCCAACCTCCATTTGACACCCCAAAATCTCCACTTTTCACCAAAATTACCCTTTTTCACCCCCCAATTTCCCCCTTTTAACCCCCATATCCCCATTTTTAACCCCCCAAATCTGCATTTTTAAAACACCAAACCTCCATTTGACGCCCCAAAATCCGCTCTTTTCACCAAAATCACCTTCCCCCCCCCAATCCCCATTTGAACCCCCAACATACCATTTTTCATACCAAAAATCCCTCTTTTTAACCCCCAAACCCCATTTTTCATTGCAAATATCCCCATTTC
>NC_034422.1:21987-27849 GCF_002078875.1 Numida meleagris | reverse complement strand
GAAAGGCGTATGAAATTTTTTTCTTTGTTTTGCGGCTGGGGTCTCTGCCTTTCTTGGGGGATCTGAACCTGCTTTTAAGTAGCTGTATCTGCTGTGCGTGTCCCTACGATGCCCTTCAGTTCTCTAAAGGAGATGAAGGGGTTATCTCCCTTTTTCTGACCTGGTGATGGAGGAGCCAATGTGCATTCCTTCCTTTCACTACAGCCTCATTTCTGGAACGCTTCAATTAATCCCCTGGTAATGCTGGTCAGCTGACCAAGCATTGCTGCTCTGGGAATGCCTGGAGCTGCTGCCCTGTTCCACAAATGTGTTCTGCGTTCTCAGGATCCTGTTTGCACCTTTACTTCTAACCTTGCTTCCTTCTGCTGGAGCCTCTGTTCTGTCTTTCATGGTTCTCGCCTTACTATCTTCGCCCTCAGGCTCCGAACTCAGTTTCTCTGCTCTGCACATCATCCCAGCCCATTTCGTGACTGCAGTAAACAGTGCCATGCATTAATTCCACCCATGCAGAGAGTTGTTTAAGGCCGTTCTGTGCATCATGATCATGTACTAAATTTTGTTCTGTGTCTCTCTTGATCTCATCCCATCTCACAACTCAATGGGGTGGAAGGATTGCCGGGGCTCCTCTAATTAACGGCTTAAGCACTGGGAAATCTACCAGAGCAGGTAATGGAACATCACGAGCCCCTCATTTGTGCATTGCTTGCATGCAGGCAGCTTTAGCGATGGCTGTGGGAGGCTCATGGAATGGGGGTTGCAAGTGGCTCACCTTGCTCCATGGGGTCTGTTATCCCAGCCCCATAAGCTACATGGTTGGTGATAGAGTGAGGTGCATCAGCCGGGTCCTAAGCTGAAGAAAACTCCTGGACTCCAGTAGCCCTTGGCTTCATCCTCACTCGGCATAATACAGTCGTCATCACTTGAGCATGCTGACCACAGATGTTCTGTTCCTGTTTTGCCTGGTTCTCTCCCATATCTCCCTTATGAAGTTGTCAATGCTAATCGATCCCAGCGCATAGTCATCAGAGCACATTGTGGCTGACCATCCCCGGGTCCTATGGTTCTTTCTGTTTTAACAGCAGATCTGGCTTTATTTTTACAGAAAATAAGGGATTGTTTTCTTCTGGACCACTGTAGTTGGGATCACCCCAGGTATCTCCATCCCAATTCTCAGGGGATGCTATTAGTTCTCTAATCTGTACGATACCTGAACCCCCACCCCTCTTTCTCCCATCCCTAACCCCCATTAAATAGCTATCCCTGCAGCTGTGGGACCCGATGGTGTGACAAAGCGAGGCCTCTGGTCTGCCGAACACTGGGACCGGCACAGAGAGGCCCTGTGGCCATTGTGGATTGTACCGACAGCTGCACTCGGTGAGGTTTCCCAGAGCTGATCAGCACGTGGAATTCCCCGCCTGCCCCAACCGTGCCCTGATCTCCAAACTCCTTTGCGTCATCGTGTCTTCCAGTCCCAGGCGTCTCGCTGTGGCGCTGCTGGTAAGAGGAATGTGCACAAGGTGCAGCCCCTGCATGTGCGGGGCAGAGCCTTCATTACTGTATTGTGCTCAACGGGTGGCAGCAAGGAACTGTGGTGCTCCTGGGCAGTGCCAGAACTGCATGGAGATCTGTGGCTCTTCATGAAGTCAGCAAGAAATGGAAAGCTGGATTCCCTAGAATGCCCTGGAACCTGACTTTGCTGACTGGTAACTCACTGCCCATACGGGTAAGGGCAATGTACACCTACCAGCGTTTACCCATTCCGTAGCGTGGCTCCATGTAATGCTGCCAGAGCTTGTTACTATGCTTAAAGGTTCCCTACAGGCTGCTGGTCCTCCTCCTCCTGCTTTCTCCTTGCCTCTGGCCTGTCTAATCTAATCCAGACTAGTCATCATAAAAGAGCAACTCAGAGTGCAGTACAACTCAGAACCCATTGAGGCCCTGCACTTGCAGACCCTACACCTACACTGTAGTGCTGCTGCTCCCACCCCTGTCCCTCTCGTCTCCTGGGCACCATTTCTAAACTAGCTCTGCAGCTCTGGAACTCGATGCTTTGAAGAAGGAAGGCCCTCAGACTCAACTTAGTTGACTGGTTGCCCTGATAGGTAAGGGCAATGTACACCCACCAGTGTTTACCTATTACGTAGCATGGCTCAACCTAGTGTTCCCAGAGCTCGTTACTGTACTTGAGGGTGCCCTACAGGCTGCCTGTCCATTATGTCATATGTTCTCCTTGTCTCTGGCCTTTCCCTGCGGTGTTCTCCTTGCTTTTGCCTTGGCTTTCTCTGGCTGTTTTTGTTGCCCTCGCCTGGGCTTTCCTTGGCGCGTTCACGTTGGCCCTCGCCTGGGCCTTCCTTGGCACGTTCTTGTTGGCCTCATTTTGACTTTCCCTTGGGCATTCTAACTGCCTTTGCCTTGCTGTTCCCTTGGGTTTTCTTCTTGCCTTTTCTTCACTGGGATTGGCTAAGAGGCAGCATTAATGTTAATCTTGACCTCAACCCCGCACTTAATGGGAGCTCTACAGATAATTATATTAACCCACAATGTAATTTGAAACCTTACTCTTAACCCGATGCTAAAAAATGTCGATAACGCTCCACGTAGCAGTAAAAACAAAGCCTGGAGTTTTCTAAGTAACCGTAACCCTCATCGTAATGTAAGAAACTACTGTTGAACTAACCGCAACCTTAATCCTAAAAGTAGCTTAGATTATAACCCTAATGCTCCTGAAAACCATGGTTATGTCCTCATCCTAAAAATCCACTAAAACTAATCCAGACAAGTCACTGTAAAAATAACATTAACAGTAACCTCAGTCCTAAAATAATGCTAACTGTAACTGTAATTACCCTGTTTATTAATGTGTAAACCCTCTTTTGAAAACATAGCCTACTGTAATGGTAATAGGCCAAGTGTTGAGTAATGCTGGATGCACTGGCCACTCTAACCACTGTAGATGACAACTCTGAACACACACTGAGACCCTGCACTTCCAGACCCTACACATACGCTGTAGCGCTGCTGCCCCCTCCCCTCTCCCTTCTGTTTCCCTGGCACCATTTCCAAGCTAGCTCTGCAGCTGTGGGACTCGATGGCTCAAAGAAGGTCAGCCCTCGGACTGCTGCTTGCTGGGACTGGCACGGAATGGCTCTGTGGCGGGTCCAGTAGAGCCCGTGGATCGTACAGTCAGCTGCACTTGGTGAGTTTCCCAGAGCTGCTGAGCTCACAGGCTTCCCTGCCTGCCCCAACCGTGCCCTGATTTCCAAACTCCTTTGCATCATCGTGTCTCACAGTCCCAGGCATCTCGCTGCGGTGCTGCTGGTAAGAGGGATGTGCACAAGGTGCAGCTCCTGCATGTGTGGGGCAGAGCCTTCATTATTGCATTGTGCTCAACAGGTGGCAGCAGAGAACTGCGGTGCTCCTCTGCGGTGCCAGAACTGCATGGAGATCTGTGGCTCTTCATGAAGTCAGCAAGAAATGGAAAGCTGCATTTCCTGAAATGGCCCAGAACCCACCTTGTCTGTCTGGTAACTGGTTGCCCATACAGGTAAGGGCAACGTACACCTACCAGTGTTTACCCATGACATAGCGTGGCTCAACATAGTGCTCCCTGAGCTTGTAACTGTGCTTGAGGGTACCCTGAAGGCTGCCTGCGCTTTTCCTCCTGAGTTCTCTTTGCCTCTGCCTCTTCCTTGGCTTTCCCTTGGTGGTTGTCCTTGCCCTTGCTTTGCCTTGATTTTTTTCCGTGGTGCTTCTGTTGCCTTTGCCTTTCTTAGGTGTTTTCATTGCCTTTGCCCTCGCCCGGGCCTTCCGTGGCGCAGTCCCCTTGGTCTTTGCCCTCGCCTGGGACTTCCATGCGGTGTTCTCCTTACCCTTACTCTTGCCCTCATTTTGGCTTTCCCTTCGGCATTCTAATTGCCTTTGCCCTTGTCTTTACCTTCCCTTGCTGTTCTCTTTGCCTTTGCCTTGGTGTTCCCTTGGGTTTTCTGCTTGCCTTTTCTTCACCGGGATTGGCTGAGGGGCAGAGTTCATGTTAGTCTTGACCTCAACCCTAAGTTTAGTGAGAGCTCTGGAGATAATTATATTAACCCACAATGTAACTTTAAGCCTAACCCTTAACTGGATGTTAAAAAGTCTCTAATGCTCAGTGTAGCAATAAAAACAATGCCTGAAGTTTTCTAAGTAACCTTAAGCCTAATCATAATGTTAAAAAAGAAAAAAAAACAAAACAAAAAAACAAACAACTGTTCAACTAACCGTAACCTTAATCCTTTAACTAGCATCACTTATAACCATAATGCTACTAAAAATCAGTGTGTTATACTTATCCTAAAAATCCACTAAAACCAATAGAGAAAAATATGATAAAAGTAACATTAACACTTACCTCAATCTTAAGGATAACACTAAGCACAACATCAATGTAATGCTAATTGTAATTTTCCTCTTAATCAATGTTTAAAGCAGATTTAAAAATAAACCCAATGATAACGTAATAGCCCAAACCTCTGAGTACGCTTCTGAGTACACCTCAGCTCTCTCTATATTAGAAATTTCCTCAACTGTCTTTGAGGACAGACTGGAATCAAAATAAGTGGGCCATCATAGCTCATCCATTGATGAACTTCCCCTTGCCGCACAGGCAGACCCAGTTGCCTGCCAGCCGTTACTCCTTTTTTTTTTTTTTTTTTTTTTTTTTTTGTGCTTCATTTCTGTATGGGAACTGTTAGGTCACAGCCTGAACCGGTGAGTGTGGGGTGAGCCCTGGTCCTTGGAGAGGGGTGAATGGTTCGTTCTTTATTTGAGGTCTGTGATCTCTGCCTTTCTTGGGGGATCCCAAACTGGGTTAAGGCAGCTGTATCTACTGTGTGTGTCCTTACAATGCCCTTCAGTTCTTTTCTGAGGGAGATGATGGGATATTTTCTGTTCTTTGAGTTGCTGTTGAAGGGGTTGATGTGCACTCCTTTTCTTCTACCTCCTTGTTTCTAGAATGCTTCCTTAAGCTCTAAGTGTTTGTAGGCTGACTGTGTACTGCAGCTCTGGGAATGCCTCAAGCTGATAAAACCCTTTTCCATAATGGGGTTCTGCATTGTCAAGATCCCATTTAGACATTTCTTTTTAATTAATTTTGGACTGTGTGTAGACTTGTTAGGGCCTGAAACTATGCATTTTATTGCATTTAGAAAAGTCAAATATAAAAATTAGAGATGGAGAAAGGCATTTGTAAATAAATGCTTTAAAATCGGTACAAGTCAGAGTCTGAGAACATGAAAATGGCTCTGTGCTTTCTGCTCATATGCTTTCTTTTCATAATCATTACGTTGGCTCAGTAGTTGGGTGTTAGCATGTGAGTATTTGAAAACAATGTAACAGATGCTGGCAAGAAAAAATGTATGACCTCATCAAGTGGATTTTTTTTAACAGACATCCATAAGCACTTAGCACAGGTTCTCTGGGTTTGGAGAAGTTTTCCTTGGTTTTCTTCGTTTCTTTTTTTGTTGTTTTACTCCTTCTCCTCTATCTTTGTGTTCTCCTGTCATCAGAAGAAAGAGAAAATGGAACGCCAGGACAGGGCTGGGGAGCCACGCTGATCCCATCGGATGAGTTCTTCCCGCGGTCTCAGCTGCCACTGCGTGGCCAATCCGCAGAACTGCTGCTGCCTGCGCTTGGTGACCCAGGCAGCATGACGCATGCGCGCCGGAAAGCGGAAGTGGCGTACCTACGTTCTGACCGCTCTGCGCAGCTAATCTGCCAATCTCTACTGTGATTAGTCCTCCAGGCAGTAGCGCGCATGCGTGCCGGAAAGCGGAAGTGGCGTACCTACGTTCTGACCGCTCTGCGCAGCTAATCCGCCAATCTCTACTG
>NC_034422.1:18188-18741 GCF_002078875.1 Numida meleagris | reverse complement strand
TCTGGGATGCCTCTCATTGGGATCCATAGCATCACGCTTGCAACTGAAAGCTCATTAAGTTGAGAAGAAACCTGGGGGAAAAGGCGGGGGACAAGGCAGGGGAGGGAGAAACTAAAAGAGCCAAGAAAGACCAGGGCGAAAAGCAAGAAGCTCACCCAGAAACACAGTGGCCCCGTGCCAGCCCAACCTGCTGTGCCGCGATCCGTAGCCAGACTGAGCTCCGCGTGCTGCAGGCTGCGCTTTTAAAGCCTGGCGGGGGGGAGTGGGGCCGGAGTTAAAGGGGCCGCTCCGCATTTTTGGCGTGCATGCGCGGTGATGCTGGCGGGAGGCACTGCCAGTTCCGCAGATAGGCCACATGGTGGCAGAAGAGAGCACGGAAAAAATATGAAGTGTAATGACAAGAATTGGCCGCACGGCAGCAGCAGAGAGCGGAATAAAACGATGTGTAATGACAAGAGATGGCCCCACGGTGGTAGCAGAGAACGAAGTATACAGTCAACTGTAATGACCAGAATTGGCCACACGGTGGCAGCAGAGACCATGGAATAAAATG
>NC_034422.1:6448-12872 GCF_002078875.1 Numida meleagris | reverse complement strand
TTAGCTCTCCAGGCAGTAGCGCGCGTGCGTGCCGGAAAGCGGAAGCGGCCTGTCTACGTTCTGACCGCTCTGCGCAGCTAATCCGCCAATCTCTATTGTGATTAGTTCTCCAGGCAGTATTATGCATGCGTGCTGAAAAGCGGAAGTGGCGTGTCTATGTTCTGACCGCTCTGCGCAGCTAATCCATCGCTGTCTAGTGTGCTCAGTCCTCCAGGCAGTAGCGCGCTTGCACCCGAGAACGTATACGCAGCACGTGTTTCTCCGAGGTGCTGAGGTGTGGGTGAGCAGTCGGCGCTTGGACCAGTGGCTCAGAGATATTCTCCCCCCACTTTGAATCCAGGATGCCCCCTGCCTATTTCCCACCCCGGGAACACGGACCGCTTTTGTTGCTGGTGTGGAGCAGCTCTGGGGTCACTCCTAGCGGCACGTAACCGGCTTTACTAGGAACTGAACGGGCTCTTCCAACCTGCCCATCCCGTCCTGTCCCAGGCAACCGAGCTCCTTCATGTCGCAGTGCCTCATGGCTCCGGGCACCCCACCGCATGCTGCAAGTAAGCAGCCACACGCATGTGGTGCAGCCGTGTTGCTCGGCGCGTGGCCGCGTTGGCTGGCGGTCCCGTGCCCGTGCATGTGCTGCCTGCAGTACTTCCCGGCAGCCAGCTGAGGGCAGCAGAGACCGCGGTGCTGTTGTGGGTGAAGGCGGGGGGTGGCGCGAGACCCGCTCCGTGGCTCCACGGGGTGACAGCAGAAATCGTACAACGCAGTGGGAAGCGAGCAGGAAAACGCATCGGGCCAGACCGATGGGGGAAAAAGCACTGCCACCTGCTCACCTGCCGATCTTTGCCCGGATGCTGCTTGAGCAACGGAAGGCTGCGCATCCTGTAATGCCCCATAACCAAGCTTTGGTGACTGGTTGGCTGAACGGGTAAGCACACCGTCCCCGTACAAATCTTTCCCCATTGCGTAGCGTGGCAGTGGTGTGTAACGCTCCCCGAGCAGAAAAGGAAGCCCACAGTAAACTGCGCTGACCCAATGTGGGTAGCAGGCTGAGCGCTGAAAGGCTTTGGGGACTGTTGTTGCTCACTTGTGGTTCGATTAGTCACCAACTTGCACGTTTCAATTTCTCATATTCTGGATGCTGTAACCGAGGGGGAGGTGACTGCAGAGCAGGAAACGTACTCATTCCACTTGCTGTTGGCTGATTGACAGAAGCCCCCTCTCTCCCTTGGCTGACGATTAATTTCACAACAAACAACAGCGTTGCCAGTGCAGCGGTGCCTTTTTTGATTCAAGCTGAAGTTCTGCTCAGCTTTTCATTCGGCCCCGAGTAGCATGGCGCTAGGCTTGACCTGGTGTAAAATCTGAAGCGTGGCAGTAAAGCTCAGTTCCGAAGGAGGCTCCAGCTCCTGGAGGGCAGATGCTGGCAGCAAAAAGTGCCATCATTCTCAGAGGTGGTGTAGAGGTGCCGAGGCAGCAAAATGGGAAAGTGGGGTTGGGGCTTTAAGGCCAGTTTAGAAAGAAAGGCGTTTTCAAGCATCTTCGGGACGCAGCAAGCCGTTTTTCTTCTTGTTTTAGACTATCCAGGTGTACTAGGGCAAGCTGATTTCTCGGATGCCTCGAAGCAAGTCTGCAAAGTTCCTGGGTTCGGTTGTCTTCACACCGCGTAACTGTGCGTTCCGTCCAAGAGAAGAATGTCTGTTGTGTCGGCTCTTCCAAGCAGCGTTGCATGGAGAGATGGAGTGGGTTGTAGCCTGGGATGCAGCCCTGCTGTTGCACCGGTTTGGACAGATTCTAGAATTGAAGCGGTTCTTGAGTGATGTCCCGTGCTAACTTGCAGATCACACTACACCGTCCCTGCGTTCTGCTCGTCCCGTTTCATGTTAGTCCTTTGAGCAATCTGGAAAGGAGGAATTAACTTTGTTAGGAATTAAGCCATTCTTCTTTAGTCCATACCTTCTTGCTCGGCGAGGCACTATTTTTGATCTCACGCAATGCCTTCCTAAAATGCAGTCCAGTCTAACTTCTGTAATGTCTGGTTGCAAGAACTTCCAGCAAACGGCAGACTCGGGCTTCATGGGCCAGAGACAGAGCGAACAAGAAGGCCTCTGGATTTCCAAAAACGAATGGGAAGGCTGCAAATCAGATGCGGTGTTAGATGTTTTTCCTGGCTGTCCTACTTAAGCATTCTGTCTGTCCGTAGGCACGTTTGGTTGGTTTGGTTGGACCTCAGGAGCTTGGTGCTTATAACTGAGGTTCTTTATCATACAGAGCTGTGCTGCCTGCTTTTTAGACCAAATACACGTAACGTTGGAGGAGGTTATGCTTTCTTTTTTTTTTTTTTTGCTTTTGAAGTGTGAGGCTGGTACATGCCCTCAAACACGAAACGTCCAAGAGAAATTTAATTTTTCTTTTTTCTTTTCTTTTTTTTTATTTCTTTTTTTTTTTTTTTCACCAAGTAGTAGTTTAGGGGAACGTAGATACTTTCTTCTCTGCTGCTACGTTTCCCATAGCGGTGTTCGAGGGATGGCTTCTGTCGCTGATTGCTTCTTCGCTTATTTTAAATGCTGAAAGAAACGTACAGTTCTTTCTCCTCTGCCTATGTAAAACTCCCTTTGTTTCCCTTGTGTTTTTGAGTTGTAGTGTCAAACAGAATGTACCGCTGGATCTAGAATAGCTGCCAAAGAGGTGTCTACAGGCCAATTGTGGTGGATTTCCCCAAGGGACATCCTAAAGTCCCCTGCCTTATTGAGAAGTGTGCTCATATTATTCTTGGGTGGCGTTGTATGTTAACTGCTGTACCGAGATTTGATTCCAAATCCATTATTTGTTTCCTACAGGCGATGCTGAGAAGTGTGACTCATGATGGCTTATGCGTACCTCATGCTTCCTATTAATTCTTCCTTCAGGTCAAAAACAGAGCGAATCCATGAGAAAATTGTGACTGGGAGCCCCGCTGTTATGAGGACGCTTGTAAGTCTCAAGCGTGGTGCCTGTGTTCAGAACACCCGGAGGCAGATCCCAGCACCGGTTGTGAAGGGAAGAACTGCCGACGAATCGCTCCGTATCAAAACTGATCCTGTGGATATTTTCAAGCCTTGGGCAAACCGGACGGAAGTCTTCTACTTCATACCCTTCTTAACAATAATTGCTGTGTTGTTTTTTTTCCCCCTCATCAGGGACTTGACCTATTGGGCAGGACCTTTCCTGTATAATTGATAGCAGCTTGGTGAGTCCATCAGGTAATTCTTTCAGACTCTGGGATGCCTCTCATTGGGATCCATAGCATCATGCTTGCAACTGAAAGCTCGTTAAGTTGAGAAGAAACCTGTACTGCTACAGTACCTCTTGGTGTTCTTGTTGGTTTTGTCCTCGTCTTGGCCTTTGTTTCTGGGTGTTCTCCTTGCTTTTGTTCTGGCTTTTTGCCCTGGCCTTTCTTGACTCTTTTAGTTTCTCCCCTTCCTAACAATAATGGTCGTGTTCTTTTCCCTTACTCATCATTGCCTTCATCATTGTACTTGATTGCACAGGCGGCGATGCAGAATTCTGCCAGTGCTGAGTGCCGTGTCACCTGCAGTGAGCAATCTGCAGCTCTCCGTTCAAACAGGGCAGGACATGAAGCTTTCTGTCCTGCCATGGCTCGGATCTGACTTTGGGACTGACTTGGGCTTCTCCCAAGAGGAAGGGGCAGTGCACATCCAGATCTGTTTCCTTATTCTAGACCTTGATCCAATGGAGTTGTCCCAGAGATTCTTCTAGTCCATTAGGCTGACTTACAGACGGACTATCTTTTTCTTACCGCTTTCTACTTCCTTGCTCTCAGCGTTCTCTTTGCTTTGGAGTTGTTTCTTTTGGGTTGAGCCTCTTGTTCTTCATCAGTTTAGCCTCCTCTTCTCTTTTTCTTCTCTTGTTTATTGGGTTAGTCTCTTGTTTTCTCTTTCTTTATCGGTGTTGCCTCTTGTTTTCTTTTCTCCTTGTTCATCAGTTTAGCCTCTCCTCATTTTCATCTGTTTAGCTTCTTGTTCTGTTTGCTGCTTCTTCATCTGTTTAGCTTCTTTTTGTCTTCTTCATAGCTTCAGCTTCTTATTGTCTTCTTGTTCTTCATTGGTTTAGCCTCTGCTTCTCTGCGGGTGCAGTCGAGCCTGTGGATCGTAGAGATGGGTGCGCCCGGTGAGTTTTTCCAGCACTGCTGAGCACGCAGGCTTCCCCGCCTGCCCCGACTGTGCCCCGATCACCAAACTCCTTTGCATCGTCGTGTCTCACAGCCCCAGGTGTCTCGCTGCGGTGCTGCTGGTAAGAGCAGTGTGCACAGGTTGCAGCCCCTGCATGTGCAGGGCCGAGCCTTCATTATTGCATTGTGTTCAACGGGTGGTAGCAGCGAACTGTGGTGCTTCTGGGCGGTGTCAGAACTGCATGGAGATCTGTGCCTCTTCATGAAGTCAGCAAGAAATGGAAAGCTCCATTTCTTGGGATGCCGCGGATCTCAGCTTTCCTGACTCTGTGCTGGTTGTTGTAATGTGTAAGGGCAACGTACATCCACCAATGTTTACTCATAACTTAGTGAGACTCAATACAGTGCTCCTAGAGCTCAGTAGTGCATTTTAGGGTACCCTGAAGGCTCACTGTCCTTTTCCTCCTGAGTTCTCCTTGCCCTTGCCTTTGCGTTGGTTTTCTCTTGCTATTATTTTTGCCTTTGCCGTCTTTTTCCCTGCAGTGTTCTCTTGGCCTTCGCTATTGCCCTCACCCGGGCCTTCTGTGCGGTGTTCTCCTGGGCCTTGCCCCCTTTGGTTTTCGCTCTGTCCCCCTTTGGTTTCCACTATTCCTCGTTTTTCTTTTCCCCCTGACTTTTCTCTTTTTTGTACTCATCTTTCCCTGTTGCCTAGCGTGGCAACGCTGTCTAGTGCTCCCAGCGCACAAAAGAAAACGCACACCAAACTGCTTTCACCCAATGCAGGCGGCATGCGATGCCGCTGCCTGCAGTACCACCTGGAGGCCACCAGAGGGCAGCAGAGACCGTAGAGTTCTCGTGGGCAAAGGCCAGGGGGCAGCAGATCTGCTCTGTGTCTCCACGGGAAGACAGCAGAAATCCTGCAATGGAGCGGCAGGAAACGAGCAGGAAAACGCATCGGGCCGGACTTGTAGGAACAGGATGTTGTTTCTGCATTGGATATCAGAAAGAGGGACCTGATCTGAAGGAGAGCACAACGTCTTTTGCAACTTGCCCTTAGGAAAAGCTAGTTTGAAAAAGTAGGAATAGTGTTGATTTCAGTAACGTATTTTAGAAATATAGTTGTTGAATTACGTGACTAATTGTCACTTATAAAACCGCAATAGTTGCATATAGTGTGGGTATTACCGACTAGAGAGCGTGCTGTAAGGCTATTCCATTTGGGTAAGAGACCCTCAGCAAAAGGAAAACAGACTCGTCAAATGTCAGAGAAGCCAGGGCCTCTACACAAGGCTGGATTGTCTCCCTCTGTGGTTAGGTTGGGATGCAACAGGCAGGCAGGCAAGCATCCAGATATCTCCCTCCGTCCTCCTTCCATACTTCTCTCTATGTGAGGACAGATGAGCAGGTGTCCAGAAATAACAGCCGAGTGTTGAGTGAGCCAATGTTGCAAGATAAGTAACTGGCCACGTACACGCTTAACTAGCAATAATGATGTTTAGCTTGTGTACGTATGTTTAGTGGAGCATCGGGAAGATTTGTGAACCTGAAGTACTCAGCCAGCGAGGAACCAGGGGAGGAAAAGATTGGCATCTTCAAGCATCTTTGGGATGCAGCAAGTGGTTTTTCTTCTTGTTTTAGACTATCCTGGCGTACTTGGGCAAGCTGATTTCTCAGATGCCTCGAAGCAAGTCTGCAAAGTTCCTGGGTTCGGTCGTCTTCCCGCCACATAACTGTGCGTTCCATCGAAGAGAAGAATTTCTGTTGTGTCGGCTCTTCCAAGCAGTGTTGCTTGAAGAGATGGAGTGGGTTGTAGCCTGGGATGCAGCCCTGCTGTTGCACCGGTTTGGACAGATTCTAGAATTGAAGCGGTTCTCATGTGATGTCCCATGCTAACTTGCAGATCATGCTACACCGTCCCTGCGTTCTGCTCGTCCCGTTTCATGTTAGTCCTTTGAGCAATCTGGAAAGGAGGAATTAACTTTGTTCGTTAGGAATTAAGCAGTTCTTCTGTAGTCTCTTCCTTGCTCAGCGAGGCACTATTTTTGATCTCACGCAATGCCTTTCTAAAATGCAGTCCAGTCTAACTTGCTGTGCCTGCCTCCTTGCTGCCCCAAGGACCTTGAATGCCAGCACGCCACAGACAGTGCAGCTACTTCTGCCCTCAAGCTTCACGTTCCCCACCAGCCTCTTCTTATCGGTGAGAATGAGGTCCAGCTTAGCACCTCTCCTCTTTGGCTCCTTTATTACTTGGAGAAC